>NC_059073.1:106189934-106219934 GCF_020497125.1 Mauremys mutica
ACACTGTAGTAGCAAGCGAAAAAATCCCAAAGTCATTGCCAATCTGACCTGGGGAAAAAATCCTTCCCATTCCCACATATGGCAAATAGTGAGCCTGAGCCTGAGCCTGCCAAGTACCTGAGAAAAAGGATGGTCCCTACCAACTCAGAACCCTGGGCCAACCCACCCAATTTCCCATTTCCAGCCATGGCCATCCCTGGTGTTTCAGAGGAAGGAGATTTAATTAAAAACAAACAAACAAACAAACAAAACCACCACCTTCCAGAATATATTGGAAGGGTGGATGGGGGAGAAATCCCTTCTTGAGCCCTGCCAGTGGCCAACTGAAACCCTGATGTATGAGCACTAGGAACATAAGACATAAATCAGATGTGACCCCCAGCACTCCTGAGCTCCGACCAGTACAAGCAACCCCATCATACAAGTGTACTCATACATTTGTCCAGCTCTCTCTCAAAACTCATTAAGATGTTTGCCCCTACAACTCCTATTGGGAGTCTGTTCGATAACTTCACCCTTCTGCCTTCTCAGCCTGAATTTGTTCATGGCCAGTTTACATCCATTTTTTATTGTTCCAACATTGTCTTGTAGGTTAAATAGCTCTTCACTCTCCGTGGAATTTACCCCTGTAATATATTAATAGAGGAGGACAATCGTATCCCATCTTGGCTTTTTTTGCTAGACTAAACTAGACGAGTTTGTCCCGTCTCCTCTCATAGGATAGGCCTTCCATTCCCCTGATCGTCTTAGCAGATCTTCTCTGTATCTGTTCCAGTTTAAATTCATATTCCTTGTACATGGGAGACCAGAATTGTATACAATATTTCAAATTAGGTCTTACCAGTGCCTTGTATAATGGCATTAGTACTTTTCTATCTCTACTGGAAATGCCTCACCTAATACATCATATGATCACATTTGTCTTTTTCACAACAAAATGCTGACTTACAGATCTCCTTGTCATACTTTTCTCTGCCTTCTTGGATGGCATCTTCAGCAACTTGGGGACACACTATTCTTTCATCTTCTTTGAAATGTAAACTCAGCAGCAGTAAACCTGGATGCATTTTCCATGTATAGATGCTTGTATCCATTATTAGGTCATTTTCTTAATGTTTCATCAACTATCTTGTATTAATGTCAATGCTGATTCTTTTAATTTCTTCTTTACTATTTCTTCTGTTTCTTCACTTGCCACATCTACTAGTGGATGTTTAAATCTGTTTGGAGTATATCTAGAACATACAGCTTTAGTCATTTTGATCACTTCTTTAGATTGCTCATGTTGTGCTACTTTGAAAGTGATGGTGCTACCATAAAAGGTAACATCTACTTTATGATGTTCAGTACTTTGCTTTTCAGTTGTTTTTGAGGCATAATCATGGCTTTCTTTGCTCTTTTTTCCTAATAAACATAGCAAGAATCTTGATATTCTCATCAATTCCCTTTCATCTTTGTAGATAGCTAACTTTCATTTATAAAGTGAAATGTTTGTGAATGAAAGTTTGTTTCTTGTACTAAAAAACCCCTATCAAATATATTTTATATAATTACTTGAGTAACAAAGATGTGCAAAAGATGGAAAACTCAGAAAAAGGCAATAAAGTCCACTAGAGATTTGATTTTTTTTTTGTGGAGAGGGTAAATCAGTTTTTTCTCAGAATCCTGGAAAAAGACAAGTATGAAAACAAAAGTGCATCACAACAAATATTATTCTACTGATTCATTCTTGATGCAGGGATTCAGATTCTGGGAAAGTTTGAAATTAATCTATTCTGTAGTCAAAGGGTTTGAATGAATTAAAAATTACAGTTTTTGAAAATTTAAGGAAACTAGTTTGCTTTTCTCTTGCAATTTACTTTGTTTTAAACAGTTCAGCATTTCAGGAGAGGTAGATCTAAAATAAATCTTATAATAAGAACAGCCAAGTTGTTTGCACTCGTTAATATTCTTTTTCTGCCACAAAAGGTGATGGAGAAAATAATCATAATTACAAGTGAACTTGTAAAATTTTTGATAGACAGGAGAGAAGGTGGTTTTAATAAAAGATGCCTACCTGCTGGAGTGACAAGCTTCCCCAGTGGCCCCCAAATTGGGCATAAGGGGACCTCCTTTCCTGCAAACAATAGTCCGTCTGTAGTTTCTGGGCATCTTCCATGTGTACTTTAGGAACTGTGGAGGATGGGGGCACCTGAACCATAGTAGATGCACCAAAGTGAAGGTCTTCCTCTGCTCTTCCTTAAGGAGCCTGCTGCACATGGAACTTTGTATGCATGGTTCACAATTTCCAACACGAAACTTCTCAGCCCCATTTTTATAATAGAATTTCCACACACTACTTTACAAAAATTAATATGAAATTTCCTCCAAACATTCTGGTAACCTTAACTCTGACCCACTAGATAGGAACACAAACTCTTTCAAATGTGTGTGTCATTAATATAGGTGGTGAGGAGTTCTCAATCTAGGAGTTGTAACTCCTGGGGGGAAAGGGTTGCTACCACCTCCCTTTCTTTTTGAGGTGGGGGGGGTCCTGAAACTTTTTTATAATGTATGTGGTTTTAAAAAAATATCAATTTCATTTTAAAGACTTTTTTGAAAGAACTATTAGCCTCTTATAGGTTTTATGAATTGACCTAATTGAATAACCCATGCATTTAACTTTCTACATATAAAGATAGAAGTTTCTTGCAAAACCTGAAACTGAAAACAAATATTTGATGCAACACTTTGAGCTCAGATGTAAATTCAGAATAACTCTGTCATTTTCCAGAAAGTTACCTCAGATTTATACTAGCAACTAGTGTAATGGCTTGGAATATGCTGGGAGAGTATAGGCTACATAGTTATTTGTGTGTGTTGTATAATATTTGTGTTGTCTAATACTTAAATGAAAAATAAGCTAGCTAATATTTATATTAAATCAAGTGAGCTCACATATAATATTGTTTTTCTTCAAAGGAATTAATATCAGTTATTTAGCTGCTATGTTGATTTTATTCATTCAGGTATTCTAAACTCTGTTCTAACAATTTACACCTTGGGCCTGATTTTCATAATTCTAGTTTCACACCTATGTAATTCCATTGACTTGTGTAATATTATCATCAGGCCTTTGAAGTGTGTCACTGACTTATTTAACCCCTTGTGTTTGGGGAAAAAAAGTATTCTTTTCTAAATATGCTTTAACATACTTGCTCTTTGCTCTTACTTTTAAGAGAACTGCTTAAGTATATGATGGTACATGTATATGATGAATTTAAAAAAAGTTTTGAATCATTGAATAGTGTGAAAATGAAACTCAAGAGGAAGTTAACAATCTGTATAAAATATCTGTGTAAATATAGTTACCAAAAAATCCAAACCTTGGCCCAAAATTTTGCAATTTAGATTTCCAAAGTTAGGCATGGAAATGTGTATTTATGAATCTAGATAAAAGTGGCCTGATTTTTCAGAGGTTTTGAGTATCCTCAATGTCCATTGGATTTAATGGGAAACTCTGAAAATCAGACCATTTTTATTTAAGTGCCTAACTTTACACAATTAAGTTTGAAAATGTGGAGCTTATTTAATTAGATTAAATTGAAAAATGAATGTTTAACCCTGTGATTATATTAAATTATACTGAATGTTGTGGTTTCCAATGTCACTAGATGGCTCAGGTGATTGAAGTAATTATTCAAAATTGATGGGTGGTCTTGTGAAAACCATTTAAAATTGATAGCTTACAATCGAGGATAGCACGTTATTAAGAAAGCAAAAGACCTGTGTAGTCATCAAAGTTTTAGAAACCATTAATCTTTTCATGTACATTTTTATCAATTGTTCTTGTGTGTAACAGCTCCATTACATTAAAGTAGTTAAAGAGTGTTGGGTACCAATGCACCACACCTTCTCACTAATGTCTTGAAGAGTTTTTGTTTGTGTCAGTGTAAAAGTGTGGAGATTAAGTTGTAACATTAACTTTTTTAAAAAAGAAAGTGTAAGCACAGAAATGTAATGAAGGTTCAATGCACAGTCTAAATTACATTAAAATAGAGTTCCTCTGAGTAGTGTTTCAAATATAAAAGTAAAATAAAAATACTGTCCATTGATCTAGCAGCATTGTAGTAGAACTATATGACTGAGTAATCCTGTAAAGAAACAGAGCTGTTTAATTTGTACTGTATTACCAAATGAGGACTTTCTAAAAGACAGCAGATAGCATCAATCTTGAGCACCCTCTGCTGACCAACCTCTGATATGGCAACCCTTTAGGAAATTGCTTGCTTACCTTTTAAGCTTTGAGGCAGACAGTGTACTGTGGCAAAATATTGAAATGCATTACTAATGTTAAAAATGTTACTAATCAAGCAACCAAAGTCATCAACCACCAAAGCTTGGTTTCTAAAAGTGGTAATTGTAGATTCAGGAATGTCTTGGGATAAAGCGGTTACATTTTTTTTTCAAGCTGGGTAGAGTACTAGAAATAATGGGAAAACGAATAAAATTAAGATTAATAATCCATTGTATGATAAGCATGAGTTACCTTTCTTTTGGTTAAATTCACCTTGGTTTATTTTTGCTTTGTGAAAGCTACAGTTTACTTGTACTGCTTACTCTATGTTCTCTGTTAGGATAAAGCATATCACATACTTGAAAGAGAAGGAATAATTTTTAAAAAGTCATTGAAACTATGGCTGGTATTTTTAAACTTGGGTGCCTTTGTTTAGGCACTTAAATCCCTTATGTAGGCATCTAAATAAAAGGCCTGGGGAGCTCCTATTGTGGTCAATATGACTAGTGAATGTTGAGCATCTCTGAAATTCAGGCCACTTTTATTTAAATTATTTAGGTGCCTGACTTTAAGAATATATGACAACAAGAAATCAGTTATGTTTATTTGAGGTAGGTAGAGAGGGGAGGAAATGTGTAACCTTGTATTTTAGATTCCTGAGCAAAATTATAAATATTGCCAAACTAGAAATAGATTTTTGAAAGAGATTATTGTATTATTAGTTAGTGCAAACATAGGTATCATGCAGATTACAAAAATAGCTCATTAACATAAAAGAAAATACTCAGAAACTGACAACTAATGAGTGGCCTAATTCTTAAAATGTATTGATACTCCTTTGTGGAACAAACATGTCTGTTTTTAGGAATCTGTCATTAACCTATCTTGTTCTGTATAGCTATAGAAAAATTAATCATGCAAAACATTTTGAAACAAAATAAAGGCATGTAGTTCACTAGATAAAAATTTTCTAGTAGATAACACGTATAATATTTTAAGGCACTATTACAAATCTCCAAATCTGTTTAGCGTGCCTATTAAATTCAGGTTTTTAAGCACATGATTTACTATTCAAAATAGCACAGAGCAGTTCAGCACATTTCCAGATAATAGCTGTCACTATGAAATTATTGTGTGAAAGACAATGTAAAGGATACATACATTTTTGTAAGAGAATTCACACAAAATACACTTGAGGATCCATATTGGTGTTTTCTGGAACTTTTATTAGAAACATATACTCTAATAGAATTTATTATTTATTATTATTATTTATTATAAAGGCTAGTACAATGTTCACCAATTTTTATGTAGTTTCCCAATGAAGACAAAAAGACAAATGATCCTAAAAGTACAGGACTTGTAATAACTTTGGCAACACTTTGGGAAATGTTCCCCTGCCTTGTCATTGCTGCCCCGAATTATTAAACAAAGGACTGTGATATATTTAAAAACTGACAAAACAGAGACAGTGGCTGATAGAAACTTTCTTCAATAAATGATCATTTTAGGTATTTCAAATGTTTCATTTTTCTGGTTTTGTTTTTTTTAATGTACGCGTTTTCTCTTGATTTTGTATGTACTCATTAAAAGGATAAGGAAAGTATTGGTGCAGAACACAGCATATTATGCACACCGTTTCACACTGTTTGGTATTAATTGGGCACAATAAGATGAGTTAAGGGAAAATGTGTAAATTTAAGTTCCTTTCTTCTTGTTGACTTGAGTCAATCTTAAATTTAGATTTTTTTCTTTAATCAGTTACCCAGTGTGTCTCCTTGTTTAACAAAGAAGTGCACAGTATGAGAACTGAATCACAGGAGTTCCTTTGAAGTTATTACAGTTAATAACAAAAGTACATTTTTATAGACTTTGACATCTGAATTTGTAAATACAGTTTTAGTAACAAATATTAAAATTTCAAATGGGATTGCAACATTCTGGTTTGATTTTATTTAGGGAGCGTTTCAAGCATAAGTTATTGAACCGATACATTCTAATGGTAAAAAAAAAAAAGCAAAAAACCCACCCTTTTATTTAACAGATGACTAGTATGATAAACCAGAGTGCTTCAGATATGTATGGCTGATGTGCACTATGAACATAAAACGTGTGTGTGTGTGAGAGAGAGAGAGAGAGAATGAATAACTGCACGCCAGCTATTTTCTAAATGAGAAACTTGTTTCTGTTTAACCAAGAATGTAAAGAAAGGGGTTGAGAAATGTGGATTAGGAAAATTGTGTGTGAGCAAGCGTACAATGAAGTGTCTGAAATTACTACATTTTTATTTATCTGCCTTTCTTGGTATTCCTGCTACTTCAAAGTAGAGATGTAATTACTTTTAAGTTTGTAAAGAAAGAAAAATATCATTAGATATTATTTCTTGAATGAAACTTAGTGTTCAGTTCAGAGTCTGTTTTAGCAGTCAGGACATTTTCAGCTATTGAAATGCAAATGAGGGCCAAATCTGTTCCTACTATACATAACATGCAACTCCATTGCAGTCAATATGATGTTAGTGCAGAAGCTGACTGCAATATAATTACTTTTGAAATAAACATTATAGAAGGATATATCTCAAAAATGTGCCCTTTAAAAATAAAAAAGTTTTATAGGTGAGGAACTATACAGGATCCTTTTGTGTATTTAGGCACATTGGAAGAATTATTCTGAAAGTAGTGTAACAGCTGTGAAAAATGTTTTCATAAGATTAAACCTTACAGGACTGTTATGTCTAACAGCTTTGTTTTTTATGTTTTATTTAATCAAAGTTTTTGTCACTTTCAACCTTTCTCACAAAAATTAAAATAAGTTGACTTTGTTGATGCAGTGGTGTGACTTGGGCCTTCTTGCTTTCTGATGTACCATTGTGAAGATTAGACCCTTTCCTCCTTCATTGACTCAAACATAAATACATACAATAAAAAACTAGACTGATGGATTGGGGGGTTGTTTTGTTTTGTTTAAGCAGGAGAATATCATATTTATCCTTTTTTGTTGGTATAAGCCATTATTTTAGTGAGAACCATTAGCTATTTAAAACTTGGTACATAAATTAAAGAGGAGCTAAATGGATTTGTGATTGTTGCCATTAGTAGCATTTTAGATTATACAAGCAATTATTGTGTTCATTATCCTAGAGCAGCCCCTTTGCAAAACTATTGTGGCTGTCTTAGACATTATGTACAAATTTTCCCTTGGAGATTAAAATTTCCAGTGGCGTATTTAATTTTGTTATCACAGTTATTTCAAACAGGACAAATATTAAGACAAGCAGAAGAAATTTGTTTTACAAATATAGGAAATTGTAATAAATGTTGAAAATTACTAAGTATACTTAATTCACCTTTCTCTTATGTAGCCATAATTACTTATTCTGGTTCTGAATATTTTAGGGGTAGAACAGGTTCTTTTGGCTATGAAAAGCTTCGTTCTTTCATTGGTAGTATATGTTAGAAGTCTCTCGATAAAAGCACAATTGATGAGGTATATATTGAAATATGATCTTCCCTAATTCACCTACACTACAGTATATTTAACAAGAAATTGGTTAATTATTTTTTCTTCAAAATGTGAGGCAGACTTTTTAACTACCTGAATAAAATAGAGAATAGTTTGATTGCAGAAACTCCCATACAGTAACATTAGAGTATAAAACTGTTTACATTAGTGTGTGTTATATATAAAATTCCAGGAGAGAATTTTTGAGGAATGTGGTATGCAGTTTAAAGAATTTATTTTTTTAATATAGATTTATCCTCCTCTTTTGAATGGGCATCACATGTAAAGTTGATTTCACTGTGGATAGCAAATAGAAATGTTAAGATTGTCTAATGACAGTAATGTAATGTACAGACTAGTGGGGACGGGAGAAGTTGTATAACAATCACTATACCTGAAAAGACTTTTCTTACTGTGTACTTGAAAAAAATATTTTACCTCAAAGTTTTCTTCTTGCTTTAAACGCTGTTCCAACAACATTGTAGTTGGATTTCAAACTCTTATGTTCACATCCGTCTTCATCAATTAGAAAGGTATTAATGCTTTGAATTAGCTACATATCAATGTGCAGTGGACTACATTTAATGTTTCTATCCTATGAGTGGCATTTTTTCAAAAGAAACTTTGTATTCATTTCTGTTAGTTTTTGTCTTGGCTTTTACAGTCTTTCACTGCTATGATGCAGGAAAAAAGTGAGGTAGTGGTTATGCATATTGCAAGACAGTGATTCTTTATTTTATTACAAAAAAAGACCAACTCTAGAAGGCCAGATTAAATCATTCCTTTCACTTTTTAATGGGATTTGGATGAATAGAGTAAAATATGCACTTTGCATTCATTGATAGCATCTTTAGGTTGAGGTAATTGAGTCTTTTTTCCCTGACTGAATGAATAATGACTTCATCTGATCCTCAGCGAGGCCTGAAACTTAGACCGCCTTTGTCAACGCAAAAAGATCTGGGCTTTGAAACATGCTCTACTTCCCTGGCTTAATTTTTCTTCATTTTAATCCAAAAACCTATTTTTCTCAATAATTCAAGCATAAACTATGTAGTAGTTGAAGCAGCGGAAATTGCAAGATATTTGTCCTCGTTGTGCTGCTTTTTAAATGCAGCTGATAAATCAGCCGCTGTGGTCTTCAGCTGCCTAGTTCTCAAGGGAAGGGACAGCCCATGCTCAGGCAAGAATGCTGGAATTTTTCAGAACTATTTAAAAATAGTTTCTTTACAGATTGTT
Organism: Mauremys mutica; assembly: GCF_020497125.1. Classification (NCBI taxonomy): domain Eukaryota; kingdom Metazoa; phylum Chordata; order Testudines; family Geoemydidae; genus Mauremys; species Mauremys mutica. The sequence goes on from NC_059073.1 coordinate 106,198,948, forward strand.
TATCTAGGAAAGTGTTATGTTTTACTGTCCTTGCTGGCAGGGTCTAAAGATAAAAGGGCCTCTGCAATGGGGCTTAGGCATGTCTTGCTGACATAATTTTCCCACATATTTTACTGACTAAAAGACGATCCAAAAAAGTGGATCTCAAATAGTTAGCATACAATACACATGATTGAAATAGTGGGAATCTTAGTTACAGAGTTTTAAAAATATCTTTTCATTAGAAACATAGTAGCTGATGGGAGATCTACTGGCATGACACATTATTTAGGATAATGCTTATCAGAGAGATTGAATATATGGAAAGCCTGAGTTCTATTTTGCTATTTTAAATCACAATCAATAGACGTTCCATTTGAAATTGATTTTTATTTATCTCAATACTTATGAAAAGCTTCTTTAGTAATAAGATGGATTTTATATAATAAATAACTGTTTTTTAAAAAAGGTCATGGAAAAATTGATGGAATAAGGTCAGATTTCCAAAATAGTATTTCTTCTAAAGTAGTACTGTATGCTTGCAAATTACAGGTAGTGTTAATGTCTCTTATATATGACTTATTATTCTCAACTCTACCAAGTCTGGTGGTCTACACCGGCAAATGAACAGTACATGCTACAAAGAAATCATGTAGAGTCAGTAGTTTTGCTCAAAAGAAATTCTGGTCTGAATATGTGATAGAAGGAAATAACTCCCCCCTCCCCCACAAGGTGGTGGTCTCCATGTCAGATATAAGGTAACTCAAAAGGTATTTATGGGACAGTTCACTCTGTGACTGTTGGAAGTATTATTGGAAAACTTCTGTCTCATGTAAATGTGGAAAAATATTCAGCTTTGGTTATTCCAATTCAGTTGAACATAATTAAAACAGATTTCAAATAAGTATTAGTGGCCTTCTAGTTTCTAATTGAATAATTGCATAAGGTGTCAATATGTGAATGATTTATGGTTAACTTGTATTTACTGATTTATATTGCTTCCTTTAGGTTGGTTTACTGGATCTTGAACTGAATCAACTGACCAAAGCCCTGTTTTTGGCTCTAGTTGCCCTTTCAATTGTTATGGTAACCTTGCAAGGATTTGTAGGCCCATGGTACCGCAACCTTTTTCGGTTCCTCCTCCTGTTTTCCTATATCATCCCTATCAGGTATGTATAAGAACAAGAGAGAAACACAGATGTCTAATTTCACTGAATGAGGCTTTCTTGAAATTTATACTTAGTTCTCATTGTGAAGGAAATTGATCTTACCAGGAAGCTGAAGGAGAAGGTGCCAACAAATCTGCTGATTCTTGAAGGATCACTCTACAGAAAACAATACTGTTGTATTTTTTTGTATAATGTTCATCTTGCAGGAGTAATCAGGATATCTAATCCTTTTACTAGCATAAATGTATTAATAAGGAAACAATCTTGGTATATCAGTGGATATAGTTTTAGAAAACGTGTATCTGAATGAAGTATTTGATTTATTTTGGCATTTGTAATTTCTAATGCCTTTTCAATTATTTAAAGTGTTCTGGTCTTACTAGTAAAAATACTGAATAAAAACATAACTTTTTTTCACTACACTAATGTATGTTGAATATAGCTTAATAGCTGTATACTACAGATGCTCTTTTGCAAGAGCTTTTTCTAACAAGTGTTAGATACTGTAACCAAATAGAAACTTTTCCTAAATTAATTAGTTCATTAAGCATGAGTACAATATATTCAAACTGAAGATAAACTAGAACACAAACATAAGTATTTGTAATCTTGTGTTCTATAGAATGTAAAGCTCACAACAAGGTTTACATAGTTAAGAATATTTTTCCCTTTCTAATAAAGTTTCCATTAGCAGAAATAAGAAACGCCCTCTGCAAGTCAAGATAAAGATAATTGTTACCATTTAGATGAAAATTTGTTAATTTAAGCACCAATGATGAACTCATTGCTATACAAGACACAAAAATAAATATAGTCACTACCCTGGGAACTTTCAGAAAAGTAGGTAAATCCAGGTTTTGGTATACCATAGTATTTTAAAGGAGAACAAAGAATTTTCTGTGCAGTATTGGAAGAGGATGAAGGGACTCTATGGGTATCCTATCTTTGTCCAAAAGCACCCCTCCCTGGCATGGATTTTGTAAGGTCACATATGTATGGTTGGAACAGAGTCAAATAGTTTGACTCTCAATTATGACCTGTTTTATGCTCAGTTGGTAAATGTATCTATTTTAAAAAATCTGAAACTTCTTTAAAAAAAAAAAAGTACTTGAATATACTGTGCATGAAGATGGGGACTAAATATATTTGTCAAATGGAAAGGGGCACAGTTAGTTAGGGAAATAGTACTTTATAGATTTTAAGAGAATATTGGAAGCAGTAGAAATTTGAGGTTTCTTTTAAGTACACCTCTACCTCAATATAACGCTGTCCTTGGGAGCCAAAAAATCTTACCGCGTTATAGGTGAAACCGTATTATATTGAACTTGCTTTGATCCACCAAAGTGCGCAGCCCCGCCCCCCCCCCCGCTCCCGGAGCACTGTTTTACTGCGTTATATCCAAATTCGTGTTATATCGGGTGGCGTTATATCGAGGTAGCAGTGTAGTATATAAACTAAAAAATGTTATTGTCAGCGTCCCTTTATTGTGCAGCCAAAAATATTTGTTCTGTGTGTATTGTGTGCACTATTAACCCATCTACATATGTGAACAAATCCTTTAAACCAAGACTCTTAAACCTGTTGCAGAAGGCCAGAGCTGTTGCTGTTAAATCCTTGATCTCTAATCAAGGAACTGAATTTACAGGAAACCAGGAAGGTTCCTCAGTTTATCTTCAATACAGCTATAGTGTTGATCTTTTCCAGAATTAGCAGAGGCCCACAAAAAGTGTGGCCTTAAGCCAAACAAAAAAAATTACCTCCCCAAATAAGCGGCTCAATTTTTGGTGTGTTCTGCACAGTTAAGCTATACATAGCAATTAAATAGAATTTCTGCTAACTTCAGTGCAGTTAAGCACTGAAACCAGAAGATGCATGTAAATATTAACCAGCAGGCTCTCTACCCACATCTGAGATTCTCCGAAAGTGCAGCCAGAACCTCATTTTGCTTACCAGCCCTTCATAGCTAAGTGCTGACTCCACTGCCATTGACCATCACCTACTGTTCCTAGTGTCAGACGTACCGACCCCTTTAGGTGTTTCTGGTTTGCCTGTTAAGTTAGCATTTATGTCCCAAGAAGTTCTCCTCCTCTCTCTAGTTAAATTGTTGTTTGTTGTTTAATGGTTACAATTAAGCTGACATTTCACTGTAAATCTACATTTCTGGAACAAGAGGCGAATGAAATCTTTCAACATTTTGGCAGCCAAGCATGATGATTTGCTGTCAGACCCAAGTCCTGCTTTGTTTCTTTGCAGAGCACTGGCTATGCTTTTTTCCCCCTTTTACTGTGAGTGTTTGAACTCCTATATGAAAGTGCTGAAAATTGAAGATATTTTTGGGAGGGACGGGACGTGGGGAGGCATCTTTCTATTGATGGATTGTATAAAAACTCCCTTGTGAGGTGCCACTGTCTGGCATGTATTAATTTTCTGTTACTGACTATTACAGGGTTTTAACTACCCTATTGAGGCAAAAAGTGCCTGTATTTCTTAAAAAGTTGTGGATGTAGGTTGTCATCTCTCTGTGAACATGCAAACTAAGGAAGGTTTGGAGAAGTTTATAGGGGGTTGTCTGCTGGGAAAAAGTTAGTGTTATTCCACAAGAGCCTTCATTTTAAGCCAAGGGTTATAAAAATATATAGAGGGCAGATATATCTTGTTACAGGGTTAAATTGAGGGGTTTGCTTGTTAACATACTGAATTCTTATGTACTTACCCTGTGCCCTCTTCTCTGAGCTTGAGTGGTCCTGGATGAGGCTCAGCTAGAGAGGAGCACATACAGGGTATGCATAGCCCCTGATATAAGGCTTAACATTGTAGTAGCTCCGTTGAGGGCAAGATCTGATCCCCTTCACTCCATAAAAGAGCAGCTTGTGTGCTGCAGTAGCACTGTAGAGTGTCTCTGTGGTAACTTGATTGTTTGCAGAGGAGCATTCTGTCACATCTGCACTCCTGCAGGAGCACCTGTTATAACTGTATTTTCTCAGGCCAGGAAGGAGGAACTGCTCCTTCCATGACCAGGTAGCAGATTTCATTTTCTCCATTTGCAATATACTGTCCTGGCATATAGCTTTGAATGCTATTTTGAATTATTTTCAACTACCTTTTCTGATTGTGTAATAGGATTAGTTATATCAAGTACATGAGATAGTCTGACAAGAAATGCTATCAGGAAAGATACATTATTGAGATCTTAGATGTGACATATTGATATCTGGAGGAAGAACAGACAGGAATCTAGCGGAGAATAGACTGTCTTCTCCAACATACTCCCACACTGACTTTTTTTTTATCTTGAGTCAGCCCTGCATAAGGTCACCACCCACTCTCTCAACAAAATAAACAGCTCAGATCATATTGTTGTTCAAATGTCACTACACTTCTCTTCCTCTCCTCAGGATGTTAGACATGGAAGGTGAAGATTGACCTATTCTCAAGCTTGTACTTGAACTGTAAACCTCCTGGGATCATAATTCCGAGAATAAAGACAATGAAGAGCCAGGAGTTGTCTTCTCTCTCACTGTGAGATGCTTTTAAAACAGTTATATAGGGGGGGGAAATGAGCTTTTCTCCATAGGTAAAGGAAATCAGTTGGGGGGAAAAAATGGCTGTTAGAAAGAACATATTCATACTGGGAACTGTTCTGGTGTCTCTATTGGTTAATACACATAGAGAGTTCAGCAAAACTTTAAATAGAAAAAAATATATAAATTCAGCAATTAAGCAGGTTATCATTTATGGCCATATGTCTTTGGAAAAGGGCACATAGATAAAACATGAAGGTGAATAGGATAGAGGAGACAGGTCGTTGACCAACACTGAAGGAGCCATCCAGTCTTTTCACTGACCCCTATTGATATACGGTGGTGGAACTTATGGGAGATGTCAGCATTTCACTGTATCTTTAGGTTCCCTGCTACGTCAGAGGAGCATTAAAACATATTGTAGATTTCTGTGGAGTCATTGTGAGCATTTAAGCATTTGCTCTAAATAAAATCCTTGTTCATTCTTCCTCTCTTTTTGCAAGATCTTCTCAACACCTGTGTTCAAGTGTATGTTGCCATTACTGAGGCCATTATCAGTTAACTACATAGAGAGAAAATCGGCATATAAGTGAGTCTCCACCACAGTTATATTGCTATTCAATAGTAATGTCAAGGTCATAGCTGAAGTTCTGGTGTCTCATACCAAGATCTTAAGTGAATGACATTCACTTAGGTTTTGAAAGTGTTAAAAGCCTTCCATTCAGTAGCCTGTCTTTTGGATCATGTCCTTCCTGGCTAGTGAAGGGCAGGGGGCAAGAACTGGGTTCACTTTTGGTGAAGACCATATCACTGCTACTTGAAACTTGAAGAAGTTGCTAAAGTAAAGTTTTGGTGCTGCCTTTACTGAAGAGACCATCATTTCATACTTACAACTTGACTGGCTGTTGTCCAGTATCTATTCTTCAAACACTGGTTATGTTTATAGAGAAGTTTGTGTTGCGTAAACTAAATACATCTGAATGCCTCAAATCTTTTTGATCCTTGCGAATCTAGGTTCAGACCAGGATGTAGCTCAGGTGGCTTTTGTCCTCTTGACCATTCTTTTGATCCTGAAGTGGTGTTCACTAATATGTAAAGTCCAGTGTGAGTGGATAGATCTGTTCTTGAGAGACTCTGTTGTTTTGTTGCTGGTTTGGAGCAATTGCTCATCATCCCAAATGGTGCTGTCCTGGAATCCCATAGGATTCCATGTTGTCTAATTATAGTTGATGATCATGTGGCAGCAGTATCCAGGAATGCCTTTTTTATCTCTGGTTTGTCGGGGAGTGGTACTAGTTTCCTTCGGATGCAGACCTTGTTTCATAATGTATGCCTTTGTCACTTCCAGATTAGACTTGTGTGTAGAGTTGTACCTTATGCTGGCAGGGCATTCTGTGAAGGACTCTTGACTTTGTAGCATTCTTGAACTCCTTGCTTCAAAATAGCTTGAACCTGTCAGACTTCAAGGCACATTACAAAGCCCATCTGTTTATTCCAGCTTTTGAGGTAGGAGAGCATGGTAAGGGTTGATATTTATTTTTGAACTGGGAGATGTTATTTAGGATAGATTTTATTTCTAGTTGGTTATTCTCATGTTTTGGGGTGAACGGATGACTCTGGTTTCATTTTCATATGATTTTATTTTTAGTGTGAACCATGTTATCTTGCTTATGCATAAAGATCATGCAGGCTTAATTCATTGAAGACAGTATGCAGCTATTTTTAAAGAGGACTAGCAATCTCCTCTATTTAGTCTAAATGAAAAAATTAAAATAACTTTCATTATGTAGCACACAAGGCATTTAGATGGGTTGAGTAATCCTGCCTCTTGTCAATCCTCATCAAATTTCGTTTGGAAGATTTTTAAATGGTTGCCAGCTCAGTATGTAAGACCAATTGCCAACATTCTACTGAATGGAGGTTTTCTGCAGTCCAGTTCACTCTAACCATTGAGCCATTGTCAGCCACCAATAGAAATTTTGAGAGGAAGATGATTTCTAGGTACCTAATATATCAAATATACTGGCATTGAATTAGGATTGTTTTCTGATTTTTATTTCAAATTCTGCAAGTTCCTCTTAAGAACCTGCGCTTCATGCTCTATGCCATCCTTCCTTAGTTGCTGGCAGTCCATGTGTTGTAGAGCTAGGAAACGCCATTGGAAGTCCGGAGCAGCTCCTGTCCTATTATGATTTCCCCAATGGCAGTAGGTAGTATTGGTTGTTATCAGCTATACTACACAGTGTCTATAATATGGTGGCCTTAAACCCCGTTAGCCCATAACAACAAACAACCTCTGCAGATGCTGCTCAAGGGCTGCCCATCTTCCCTTTTCTTTATTTTTGATTTTTCCTACAATATAACCTGTTTCTCCAGCAAATATTTCCATGGTTTGGCAATGGCAAGATGCCGCACTTGACTCCAGTTTAATTAATGTCCTGTTAAAGTGCATCAAAATTCTTTTGCAAGAAATTGGACATAACCATTGAAGATGCTATGGAACTCAGTAAGCTTCAGCTACCTAGTCAGAGAGAGGAAAATTTAAGAATGCCTGGAAACTGCTGTGGGAACATCTCCTTTATTTTGTATGATTTTATTATGTCACATTTTATTCATCTCTTGACATTAAATAGTCTGTCCTTACAGTCTCTCCTGATATGAGATAAGATGACCAGAACTGGAAAAAGTTTTCTAGGAGAGAATATACCAATTAGTATATTATATGCAATTTTCAATATTTTCTGTCCTGTTCTTTATAACATACATCCTCACATTTTGCTTGAGTTCTAATGGCCACTGTACACTGTGAGACTAGGTTTTTCACAGAGCTGTCCACAATGATGTCTTTGTCTTCTCTGGGTACAGAGCCCAGCAATATATGTGAGTAGCTTGCATTTTTCACTCCAATGTGCATAAGCTTTGGATTTATCAACATGGAATTTCATCTTCCAGTGTATTATCCATTGAAATAACTTGGTTAGGTCTCAAGAGGTTCCTTGGTCTTCTTTAGCCTAAGTACTTTTGTCATCCGAAAACTTTGCCACCTAACTGCACACACTGTTTCCCAGACAATCATAAATATATCAAACAGCACAGATCCTAACACAGTCTTTAGTAACCTGGCATTTACCTTTTGTCATGATTAAATTGGACCTTATATTCCTACTGCTGCTTGACATTTAGCCACTTTCAAATCCATAACAATTTTGTCTCACCCCATGACTACTCAGTTTCTTTAGTAACTTCTTGTGAGGCAGTATTGAAAGTTTAACCAATAGTTACTTCACTGGTTTATTGATTAAAACAATTAATATAATAGACATCATTTTCTTCGGAAAGAAACTTTGCTGTTCAGACCTTATCATATCATGATCTTTCTTGTATTTTATTCTATTTTTTTTCTTATTTCTGTTCCCTGGCCCCATCAAGTTGACTTTTGGGTAGCCTTTGTGATATTGGAATAGCAAAACTTGGGAAAAGATTATCTGGAAGTCTGATCATTACTCAGCAATAGAAGGACAAATAGCAACCTAGAGTTGTGGAATAGCTCCAAATGTGTTTGGTCCATGACTGGCATATAGATTATTCAATATAAGCATGGATAAAACCTTTCAATATCCATTTGTTATATGTAAGCACTGATTCTGCCTTTTGTAATTTAAAAAACTTTGTACTTATGCTGTACCTCATTTGGACTGATCAGTGGCACATATCACCAAGGTGAGGTTTAAGTTGATTAGACTAATTCTTTTAGTCTTTTAAATTCATTTTATAGTTAGATTAATTTAATTTAGGTATTTCCATTATTCGTACCATAGGGCTTTAGTTGCCCTTTTGTCTGGGGTTGGGAACTTCCTTCCACACACTTTCAGTTGCAAATTCTGGAAGGAGAGTGTAGTGGGGTGGTCACCCTGCTGAGGGCCAGAGGAGTTAAAAACAGCCCTGGGAGGGGGCTGTGGCTGGAGAAAGCAGCTTTTAGGCTGGGCTGATTGGGGGAAGTGGCTGTAGTTGAGGCCACGCCCCAAACAGACTCAGCTGGGCCTATAAAGGCAGAGAAGCCAGGGGCAGACAGGCAGCCTCTCTCTGTCTGTAGAGGGAGAAGGGCCTGGCTGCAGGGAGCTAGAGACAGGGTACCTGAATGGAGCAGGGCTGGGGAAAGGCAGAGGAGCTGGGGAGCTCCAGCCTGGAAAAGCCCTAGGATGCGACCTAGCAGAAGGCAACAGGTACTGGGGGTTGCAGAGGGCAGCCCAGGGGTAGGCGAAGGCAACAGGTCCAAACTCAACCTTGCCAGTGATGAGTAGGCTGATACTGCAGTCTGCCCCAGGGCATGGGGGCTAGATGATGACTGGCAGTAACCTGGTACTGAGGTGAGGTGGGGTTAGTGGGTGGGGGGTTTCCCAGGGAGGGGAGACCCTGAGAGAAAGGAGTTACTGCCTGGGGGAAGCACCTCAGCTAACAGGGCACCAGAGTCTAGAGAGGGATACAGAGGGCCAAGCGGGAGTGGATCACCGGTGCCCAGAGGGCGCTCCGGGCTGGAAAAAGAGCTAATTCCCTGAGAGACCAGTAGGAGGCGCCACAGGGGTGAGTCCATATGTCTACAAGAGATTCTAAAATTACAGAGAGCAGGGCATGTTTCTTAATTTCTTTCCACTATCAATTTGTAGTACTTTTTTGTGTTTATATTTCATTTGTTAGAGGAAATCACCACAGTCTGGACATACATACAGTAAAAAACCCCACAGAATTTAATATTACAACCATTAAGTAAGCTAGACTTGCCCTAATAAAAGGGGTATAAAATTGCCCTTCCCAACCAATCAGGCAAAAACTATAATATGTGTACCATATATATATTGAATAATGCCCCGAAGATGGATAAAGTGAAGTTTTGTCAGGCCAGTGGGGATTCCAGAGTTAAGGACCTTCCATTAAGAACTATCTGTCCACAGCCCCTAGTATTCATCCCTAAGAACTGTTTATCAGCTTACTTATACTTCCATGATGAGAACTTGATGCAGCTGTGGCGCAGTAAAGACTGACCAAATTGTTGGCACCACAGAATCTGGAGCTTCAGAGGTGGGACTGACTTATTCAGAATTTACCAGTCCTCAGATGCCACTTTGAAGCATTTTCAGGTCAACACAGCCATGACTCAAACTTATAGAAGAAAGTTCGTGCTCTGAGCGTGTGCTCCAAGAGTGGAGTCATGAGGCATAGAAGGTATTTCAAAACAGTGTTAAGTTGGCCTGTCATCTGGTCTCGGCAGCCTTCAATGCAGCTGCTACCTCATGAATAGATACCTGTAGGTGTGCATAATTACACTTGGATACTATTAAGAAGCTAGATGACCTACCATAAAATACACCCAAAAAAGTTTGAGGACCAGGTAGAGGCTGTTTTACAAAGAGATGCAAGTGACAGAGCCTGTAAACTCTGGGCTCAGTATTTCACTCCACCACCACCTTCTGCTATAGAAAGTGTAGTGTGAAATGCACCTTCTTAGAATTTAATAAGCTAGTGTTTGAATCAAACTGGATTCAAAGTTGCCTGATATCCTTTGGGGGGGGTGTTTGGCCTCAACAGCAGCAGAAACTGAAGTGTCCTAAGCCCCCTTTCTTCAAGCACTAAAAGGCTCCAGAGTCTATAGCCATTCCATCAATGCCAGCAGCTTCGCAGGACTTCAGAGGGAGATTTCTGGCATTTTACCCTCAAAGGCCTAATGGTCACCTCAGAGTACATGAGTCTTGACCATAGTTCAGTGTAGCAGAGAATCCTTCAGATTATGAATAGCTGTCATTGCCTGCCCATCTCTTCCTGTTAATTATGAGAATGCCCTTGAGAAGCTATATATCAGAAATCCACCCACTCCTAACAATCCTGAAATATCTGCTTCTGAGAAAAATAGGGGAAGGGGTTTTATTCCAGGTACTTTCTCATTCACAACATTCCAGGTAGCTCAGGCCTATACTAGAACTCAGTAATCTGTATGTGGTTAAAAAACAAACAAACCCTGGAGATACCCTGAGAACCAACCTGCCTCTCCTAGCGACTTAATTCAGTTTACTAAAAAGTCCATATCTAAAAGTGTGTCTGATTGTCCTACTGTTATGATCTAACAAGTCTGCTGTTAAATTATATCATGGCTCATGCTCCCCATGGCAGAAGTGCTTCATATATATCATATGAGATATCAAGACAGAACACATGATGAGTTTATGTGGCATAAAGGGTTTATTGTCATAAGATTGAGATGTCCACATTACTTGTGAGAGGCTTTTCTACTCGTGAGATAAGCAGGCCATCCCAATGAGTTTAAATGAACCTTTATATCACTCCATGTCATGTGTTCTGTATATTACATATGTTTTACGGAAAAAAAAATTATACAAAGGATTTAAGCAGTTATAACTAGTTTTGTATTTTCCCATCTGTAGCCTAGGTCACTTAGGCCTGGTCTACACTGGGGGGGGCGGTGTTGAACTAAGGTACACAAGTTCAGCTACGCGAATAGCGTAGCTGAACTCGAACTACCTTAGTTCGAACTACTCACCTGTCCAGACGCCGCGGGATCGAAGTCCGCGGCTCCCCCGTCAACTCTGCCACCGCCATTCGCGGTGGTGGAGTTCCGGAGTCGACGGGAGTGTGTTCGGAGTTCGATATATCGCGTCTAGATGAGACGCGATATATCGAACTCCGAGAAGTCGAACGCTACCCGCCGACCCGGGCGGGTAGTATAGACGTAGCCTTAATTGCAGTACTGTGAAACTAACTGTGCAGTTCTTTGAGGGAGAGAAGAAATTAATAAAATCTCCTTTATATATACTTGAAGTATTGTAGCTATTCTATACATAAAAATATCATGACTTTAAAATGTTATATTTAAGGACTGTTCAGAGCTAAAGATATATGCCAAACTGACTGGATATAAATTCTAAGTGTGTTCCATTGCAAAGCTGGGAAGCTCCCCTTTCCAGGCATATAAAGTTTCAGTTCCTAACCCTACAGGGTTAGGAGACATCAAATCATAAAACTATCGCTGGTCCAGGGCCTGAATATTATCCATCCTGTACCAGTATTCTTGTACTGGTCATCTGCTCCAGTGTTTATTTTTTGTTTTTGAGACAACCTCTCTCTGCTGCAGTATTTGTTTTTGAAAGCTTTTCTGTTTGATATCTTTTACCTAATATCAATACAAATAATGCCTACTGTGGCTGAAATACACTAATTTTTTAATTTTGTTTACTTTGTACATTTAATAGCACAGTCTTTCATGATTTTACCTGCATAATAGGTCAGTAAGTTTCTGCTGTTCAGTGTACCTCTTTCACACAACAATGAAAGAAAGAAAAACCTTTTTTAAACTTAGGAAAATGTGACTGTAAGGCTGCATAAATTGTCAGGGGGACTCTGGGTAGGCGTAGTACCTAAAACTATTTTTAACTCATTCAAGCTAATTTGTTTAGATTTCAAATTGAAAATTAATTTAACTTAATTTGAGCTGTTCTAGCTCCTCTTGAACATGAAAACAGAAGTCATATACAGCAGCAGCAGCAGCGGAATCACCCTGGAACAAATTGAGTTCTTGAGCGCAGGAAGCACAAGAGAATTGTCATCCAGTTTTGTGAAATTATTGAAATATTTCAGAGTGAATATTCAATAACAGTAAAATATTGAAACAATATTTTAATAAATTAGGCTACACCCATACTTAAATACCCACTATTTTGTAGCCTCGGAGGATTAGATATATTTTGACAGACTAGTACAAATACTTAAAGGAGCAAAGATCAGTTGAAAAATGTTCAGTTCCTGTAGTGGATTCAGTTATGCCAAAACAAAGGATTTTTCCCTGATACCTACTAGTAGCCTGATCCTGCCTTGGTAATTTTCCTCTCCAAGCCTCCTCTCCTATTTCTACCTCTTGCCCTCCCTGACCCACCCCCTCCAGTTTAGTGGTTTTATTATCATTTTCCCTGACCCTACCTTAGTTTCCATGGCTTTTTTTTCCCACATGCAATCAGATCTCTTTCCCCATTGTTTCTTTTCTCCCATTTTTGTTCTTTCTTTCCTCCATGTGTCTTTTCAACTTGTCTCTCCCCTTCTCCCTGCTTTTCTGCTTTCCCTTCCTTCCCTTACTTTTAATCTCCACTCCTGCCACTTCCCCCTTTTTGTCTACTCTCTCTCCGTTTTTCCCCTTAACCCTTCCCATTTGTCCTCTCAAATAAATGTTTTATTCTGCCATCCATTTTAGCCCTCCACCCTCTTACCAGGTCTGAGAATGTCTGAGTGGCAGCTCAGTTTGCCCCTCTCCTGCTGTCTCAGTGAACTCTGGTGCAGCCTCCACTGCACAATTCTCCTTCTGGCTCATCTGTAGCAAGAGGCACCAGCCAAAATTCCTGCTGTGCTTCATTAACTTAATGGGTAGGACCACACCAAGGCCTCAAACCAGGGCTTGGGAGATCTCTGCTGGCATTGTTGAGGGCCCTGATTGTGCTATCGGGATAGCGTCTAATTCTCACCATCCAAGTTCTCTGGCTTAGTTCAGATGCAGTGATCTCACTTTTGGGTTTTCCCTTTATCTTTAACCATAGTACTGCAATATTCCTGATAGTTTCCCATGTTCAGATATTGGGTGAGGATGCCTTGGGGAAACTGGTGGCCCTCATAGTTTGCTGGGTGTGGAATGAAAAGTTCAGATGTTAGTCACCTCTTACCTGTTCACAAAGAGGTGGGAAAGAGATGGATCCCCTTGTCATTGCCAAAAGCCTCAACTGACTCCTGAGTTCTAAAACTTTCCATGTCTTCCTAGGGGCTAAAATCTCCACCTTCCCTCTGACGTCTTCTGTAGTGTATTGAAAACTAGGAGACAACAAAGTAAATTTATTAAATATTAAAATTAATAATATAAAATACCAGTCTGTTTGCATTATTTGAGTATCATATTTACCTACATTAAAAATGGAGATTTCATATTTATCTGCCAGAGAAACCCATAGGCTCACCACAGAATTTAGGCCACTTTATTTCAACCCATCCTTTGGGCTGCTGAAGAAAGAAGAGAGGATGAAAAAGGAAGAATTTATGCAGTATCCGGACTAGACAGGGATAATGGGACAAACAGCAAAAGGAAAGGTAGCCCTGAATATAGGGGAAATCTGGTGAGAGATTTATTGAACTAAACTCAGAAGGGAATTGATGGACACTGTATTGCTTGGGACATTGAAAACAAGACGAGGGATATCACTAGAAAGTCCTTCAGTGTTAGGGGGTAGAATAAGTTCCCTAATAGCTGTTCTCCATCTCTTGGTTTTTCTGATTTAGCTTTGGTGTAAGATATCAGATAGGCTTTGGTACATAAAAATTTATTCCAACATACACAGTTGCAAGAAATTGATCCTCAAAGTTCTTAATGAGATTAACTTATCTCAGTAATATGTCTCTCTAACATTTGCTACAAGAGATTGTTCTTTTCCTGTTATAACAGTCCTTTTAGAAGCAATGAATATCAGTAAAGCTTACAATTTCTCTCAATACATTTTAATATTTTGTTCCACTGTTCCTTCGGGTACTCTCCCATGTGATAGAATAACCTTTCCTGATAACAATCATTCATCTTTCCCTCGATTATATCTCCTTTCCTACCTCATCCTCAGATCTCAAAATCATTGTCCTTGTGTATTCTGATTTAGTTTTTCAAAGCAGTCTGGAAGACTGACATATTTTCTTTTAAAGTTAGTAGAAGTTGTGTCTAAATCTCCTAGACTGCTTTGAAAATTTCAGTCTCTGCCTCTCCTGTACTCTGGCTGTAACATTAATTTCCATTAGCTGGACTGTGTGTTCTGTCTTGCAGAGTCCAAAATCACACATGGACATGTCAATAACGCATCAGCCTGTGTAATTCTGAAAACCAATGATCTCTTAGCCAACAAGTCAAAACCATGGGACATGTTAGGAAGGAAGCTTGACTTTTTTTCTTTGAGGATGATTAACTACTAGACTTTCTCAGCTCACTACATCTGTCTCTGGGATAAACTTATTTTTCCTTGAGCATATCCAAGAAACCCATAAAAAGGAGATCTGAGATCACCTTGCCATTCCTTGGTGATATTTCATCACCTTGCCATTCCTTGGTGATATTTCATCACTTCCTACTGCGTATATAACAGGGGTGGCCAAACCATGGCTCGTGAGCCACATGCAGCTCTTTTACAGTTAAAATGTGGCTTGAGGCACCCCCACATTCTCCACCTACCAGACTTGGCAGGGTGCGGGGGGGGATCGGGACCTCTGCCTTGCAGCAAGGTGGTGCGGTAAGGGCTTGTACCCCAGCAGGTATGCCCCAGCTCTCGAACTTCTGAAGATTGTCGTATGCAACTTAGAGGGTCAGTAAGTTTGGCCACCCCTGGTATATAACCGTATATAGTTAGGGATGTAAGGTCTATTACCGTTCACTCTCATCCTAGACCAGAAGTTTGTGTCTTTCTGAAGAGGTTGAAAGTAAGGGGTTGATTTTTTTCTGTAAGAGACAAGACTTCTTTATTTCAGTGCTTGCAGGAAACACTGAAACACCTGAAGGAAGTTAAATCAATTGCCCTTTCCCTGTTTTTCACTCAGTTTCCATACAGGAATCCAAGGCCCTTTTCCTCTCTGATCCTTGAAGTAAGTTTCACCAAGGGGCATCAACTGAAACCACAAATGTTATTTTCTAATGGAGTACAGTGCCACTGTGTGAAAAGAGCTCAGTAGTAGTAGTATCAATTATTTGTATTAGCACAGCACCTAGAAGCCTTAGTAATTGACCAGGACCCTATGGTGCTAGGCACTGTATAAACACAGAACCTGTTTCCTATCTTCTTTGAGAATCATCCATCCCATTTGCTTGGGGCAGAGAATTAACTCAAATCAGAGTGTGCTAGAGATCATTTAGAAAAGAAAAGCTATCCAGTTCACTTCCCTGCCTTCTGTATTCCAGAATAGTTCCATTTTGGTGACCTTAGGACACATTGGAATTCCTATTTGTTTTTCCTAGCTGTGAGCGATTGGGGGGATTCTGGTGCGAAATTTTAAAGAATTTAAAGATTATTTGAGCTGTTGGATTGTGTATGTTAAATGTTACATAAAGGGGGTTACTGAAGTAGTCTGTTTTTATAATTGTATTTTTAAAATGTGTCAAGGAGTGCTTAAAGCAGAAAAAGGCACTCTTTTTTTAAAATGACTGCATAAATTAAGTACATGCCAACTTGTTCCCCGTCCCTTTTCAGAGATGCCTCTCAAGCAGCTTCTGAAAGAATATGCTGTGGTCCTGTTTGTCTTTATAAATGCCAGGTAATGGTTGCACAACATCTCAGGCTCCTGGAAATCCATATATATCTATGCTTGTCCCTCTGGTTCTATAGAACCTCTGCACCAGTGATGTCCAGATTTTTCAAGCTCAGGGCCAAATATATTATTTAAGAAAGGGCAAGGGTCCTCAATTAATACTTGAAGGTAGATTCTCTGCTTTGTTCCATTCCCTTGTTCCACTCAGGTGGTGCAAAGGAAGTAGAAACCACCTGAAGTATCCTGCTGGGAATTCCCTGGCATTTCAGCCTCTTCTTATGCCTCCCTCCTCACAGTTCCTGGTGCAAAGGCGGGGTGTTGGAGTGGGAAAGGGGAATGGATAGAGCACACTGTGCTCTAGCTTATTCTTAGCTAGTGTGCAACATCTAGGGAACTGTTGCCAGCTGCTGCTAGTTAAAGCAGCCCCAGGCCATTCTTATCTATAGGAGGGCTGTAGCAGAGAATTAGGGAGCTGTAACTGGTGGGTGGATTTCAGCTTCTCCTATTTTTTCCCATCCTGGTCTTCCCATAGGTGGTTCACGGGAATAGGGGAGCTATCCTGTACTAGGCACTTCTGTAGGGTAAGGTCAAGCTCTTTTCTGTATCCCTTTGCCCACTTCCCTTACGGGAGCCAATGAAGCAACAAGCAACCAAAGGAAGAACTGCAAGCAGGGGAGGGGGACAGCAGCTGCTTAGAGTGCTTCCATTGGCTTCTCCCATCAAATTCTCCTGGGAATGTTTGGGAAGTGGTGGAAGGCAGTTGGGGAGGAGGCAGTGAGGAGCTGATTAAAAGTTTTCAGTTTAAACATCATGGGTGTGAGTCAGGGAAGACACTTCCATTTCATAATCAAATATAGACTTTCCTCTTATCACAGTCTCCCTCTAGAGCCACAGGTTTAACACCCTGGCTGTGCATTGCAAAGAAACCTGTCTCCCTGGTTACTTCCTCCACTTTTTGAATCAAAACTCCAATGAGTTCTAAGAACTTACTGGAAATTTTGTATTTTGCCATATTACTTTTCCAACAGATGTCCTGGGTAGTTAGTCTCCCATTGCAATCAGGTTTTATGTTTTGAATTTTTCTTTTATTCTAAAAATGCCTCATCCACCTCCTCCTGATTTTGGTGGTCTGTAGTAGACCATTACCATATCATCATCCCTACTTTTTTACTCCTTTTGTCTTAACCCAGAGACTTTCAACTGGTCTGCTTCTCATCTCCTTCTGGACCTCGGAACAATGCAACACCTGCTTTTTTAACCTGCCTTTCCTTCCTGAACAAGCAATACCCCCCCCATATAAATATTCCAATCATGAGACTGATCCTACCTAATCTCTGTGACACCAGTTGTAATTTAGCTTATGTACTAGTTCTTCCTGTTTATTCCCAATACTCCTAGCATGTGTGTAGAGACATCTAAGTCGTTGAGCATATTCCTCAGTTGATTTACTTCTTGTTGCTTGAAGCAGTGACCCTATTGTAATTTTTCATGTCCCCCCAGCATCTAGCCCTCCATTAAGGTCACTTTTTTATGCTTACCTGTGGGCTTTTGTCACCTGACACCTTTCAACTATTTTTGAACTGTTGAATTTAAGATAATTTTTGTCATATAATCAAGATTCTCTTACTGCATAAAAGTGTTTTAAAGGAAATATTAAAAGTAGTAGTATTTAAGAACCGAACATGTGGAACCTGTACAGCACCGAGCACAACATCTCTCTCTCTCGCTCACTCAAAAATCTTTATCTAATGAGACTTTTCATTCAGGGTTACTTGTACCCTCTCTTGCCATGAAGATCAAGTAGAACAATTATTATTAAAAACAATTGTACAAAGCTTTTATCATGATTAGTATTTTGGTAGTGTCAACAATGTGCTAGGTGATGGCCACACATAGAGACGATGCAGTCCCTGCTAAGCATCAGAAGAAAGACCTGGGATTGGGATACGCTATACAAAATACACCTCTATCCCGATATAACGCGACCTGATATAACACGAATTCGGATATAATGCGGTAAAGCAGTGCACCTGGGGAGGAGGGGGCTGCGCACTCCGGTGGATCAAAGCAAGTTCGATGTAACGCGGTTTCACCTATAACGCGGTAAGATTTTTTGGCTCCCGAGGACAGCGTAGAGGTGTAAAAATAAACAAATAGCAGTACTTCTAATGAACCTATAATTGTTTCTTAAAAAATAAAAATCTATTAGTCCTCTATTCTGTTGCCTGTCCTATTTGTTTAAACTAATTTTATTGTGGCTTAAAGAAGCTGGAAGTTATTGTTCCAGCTATTCTGGATAAATTTCCAACTGGAAGCCCTCCAGGTGATCAATATTCTACAAAATTGGCAAGGAAGGAACTAAGGAAATAGCAGAGAATTATCTTTGAGAGAAAAAACCCAGTGTCCAGAAAAGCCTGTTTTTCCTTGTGGCCTGAGCCTTACGTAGTCTTTTGCTGAGCAAATTACGAAAGGAGTAGTGGATGAACCTTTATTTCACTATGAAAATATGTGTATTGAAACTGCTGAATATCATACAACTCTGATTAAGCATGTCTGTTGTCTAGATGGCATGTAGCTATCTGTGAATTATTATCCCCTTAGGTGAGTCACAGTCGCTTGTGCATGAACAACATTCGTATCCATTATACTGTGATGGCAAGGGTACAGATGGGAAGCATTTGAAAGGTTTTTAGTACTTCTGCCATCTTGGTATTGCTGTAAGATGGCATGTTGGGAATCTTAAGGGAATTGCTGGTATTCTGTCCCCAGCAGCACTTTTAAACAGACAGCACTGTATTAGACAGTCTTAAATGAAGTCATAATTTGATCTTCAAGAGAAATAGGACTGAAATCAACTCTGGTTGACTGACTTGTCTGGGAAAGGATGTGAAATTCATTGGTTTTAAGATTGGGACACTAGTCATAATCTTGTATTCTGAAACGAAAGCTAGCTAGTGTTGATGGGACATTTACAGTGCCTTTTGTGAAGGGGAAGTCATGCTAACTTATATGTGTCCATATCACAAAATGAAAATAGCTTTTATAATCAACAAATGATGGAATCTTTGAAATTGTTTATAAAATGTATATAATTGTGCTGAATTATGCATCATTACATTTTAATCAATATTTTCAATACAGTAACTAAAATATATCTTTAACCACTTGCAATTTTTTTATAGTTCTTTGACAGGCTAAGTAGACCTATTAATATATACTTGTATTGTGGTAGTGCCTAGTACCCCAGACATGGCATAGGGAACAAGAAAAAAGACTGTTCCTACTACAAAGAGTTTATAATCTCAGTATGTAGTTTCAAATAAAAGTAATTTTTCAAGATTTTGCTGATACGTTATGATAAAAGCAGCTTTTAGTTCAATTATAACTTATGGTTATAATTGTCATCTTTTTAAGATATTGTCTTGGGTTTACACTGAGTATGATATACTCTTCTTTGCAGTTTACGTGTGAATTTGGACATGGGCAAAGCAGCCTATGGATGGATGATTATGAAGGATGACAATATTCCTGGAACCGTTGTACGAACCAGCACCATACCAGAGGAGTTGGGGCGTTTAGTATATTTACTAACGGATAAAACAGGTACATGTGGCTACAGTTTTTCCAGAATCATCTGATTTTTTTTTTTATATTTAAGAATCTTTTTTCCATATGTGAACTTCATTTATTTCCTTGTAACAGGATAAGTGGCCACTGATTTTTTTTTAAAGTTAAACATTAAGCACGTGTTTACATTTTTTGGTGTATCAGGGCCTATGAAGTTGATTCTTCAAGTCCTTATTACCCCACGCAGAATTTATTTTCATGAATAGTTCCCTTGATTTCAATGAGACCACTCAGTATAGTAAACTATACTTGCTTTGTAGAATTATGGCATAAATTATCCATGTGAGTTACTCCAAAAGATGCTATACTGCCATTTTCATCTGTGTGCATCCTTGCAATCTCATTCCCTTAAAAATATTTTAAGAAGACTCAAAGTTAGGACTGGTTTGTAAGAGAGCAAGTCTTTGCCAAAACAGCTAGTCATAAAGGTCATCCTCCTTAAAATAGCAGTTTCTTAGGGAGAAAAAAAGTCATGGTCATCTGTTGTTACTTCTGATGCTCCATTTTCCAAACACCAGATTATCAATTTCTTCTTGAGCCACTATTGGGCTGTACAGCTCCATTTTCATGTTCTAAGCTGCTCTCCCTTATTGTATTTGATTTGGCGTGTTGGTAAAATTAACACAACTATCCATACTAGCCCTTAGTAGAACAGCTTGGAAGGACAAGTATGTAAAGTGTAAATTTGGGCCAGTGTTGTGTTCTTAGTATCTGTTCTGTTGCCTTCTAGCCCCCTTCACAGGCCACAAAATCCTAAATGACGAGCCCCACCAAACCATATTCTGTTACCTATTAAAAGTTAAACATGTTCACATAGTATATCCCTACAGTCTTAGCAAATATTTGAGGAACTTACTGTAATATAAATCTTAGCTGTGTGTTAGTTATTGTGGTGGTGCTTGGATATTGTAAAAAGCATTATTTCGTTGGTTTCATTTACTCATGTCATAGTTCTCAGGGATTGAATTAATAAATCTACTAAAATATACACATTTATGCTGAGCAGACGAATGAGAATACATTTTAAAATATGAAAATAGCTTTCCAAACTGTAATGGACAAAAAGGCTTGCAGTGTTGTAGCCATGTTGCTCCCAGGATATGAGAGAGACAAATCTTTATTGGCCCAACTTCTGTTGCTGGAAGAGACAAAATTTCAGGCTGCACAGAGCTCTTCTTCAGATCTGGCTCCGGACCTGCTCTGCTTGAAAGCTACATTTTTTTTCCCCAAAAAAGCTACCATTTGATAATGTCAGCTGAAGATCCAGTAAGATAGTAACCAATCAAAAACACTTAGCAGATCAGCACAATACAACATAATAATGAATCATAAAGGTTATTATCCTTGAAATGTTTATATAGATACTTTCTGT